>NC_134825.1:118108273-118146578 GCF_004210375.1 Tachypleus tridentatus
TTTAATATCAGTATTAAATAATGCTCTTCCATAATTACCAGTTTTTAATATCAGTATTAAATAGTCCTATGCTATTATTACATGCTTTTAATATCAGTATTAAATAATACTATTCTATTATTATTAGCTTTAATATCAGTATTATATAGTCCTATCCTTTTATTATCAGTTTTAATATCAGTATGAAATAATCCCATCCTATTATTACCAGTTTTTTAGTAGAATAGTATTAAATAGTCCTATCATATTATTAGCTGTTTTTATTATCAGTAATTATAGTATTCCCTCTCCTTATTACTACCAGTTTTTTTTATATCAGTATTAAATAGTCCTATCGTATTATTACCAGTTTTCAATATCAGTATCAAATAGTGCTATTCCATTATTACCAGGTTTTAATACCAGTATTAAATAGTCCTATCCTATTATTATCAGTTTTTAATATCAGTATTAAATAGTCCTCCCCTATTATTACCAGTTTTTAGTATCAATGTTAAATAGTCCTATCCTATTATTATAAGTTTTAATATCTATGACACGCGGTCGTTTAGACAACTTTAACTTCATCATTTAAAGTTAAATTTAAAATTATTGTAATACCACAGTTGTAATATTATTTTAAATGTTCAGAAGGAAGACTTTATCTTCATTTACATTAACTTTGTATTCAATAATGTCTTCTCTGAATTTTGTTTACACTGTTATTCATTCATTGATGCTTGTTTCTGTTTCTTAAAGTTTTTTGTTATATGTCTTCATTAGCCTTTTATTAAATCGTTCTGGTAAAAATATTTAGAACTTATTCCACTCTTCATTTACTAAAAGAGCCATAATTTTGTCATAAAAAGTTTTTTGATGATTTATATTTTGTTTCCAGAATATCCATGAAGGCTAATAAACGGTTTCAATACACTTAAATGTACCAACACTGTTATTTGTTTTTACTGTTTCCACTTAAACCATAGTTAAATGACCCTTCACTAAAGTATTAATGTCATTAATTACGAGAATTCGTTATTTTCTTAAAAACATGATTACGATATATTTCACGCCTCTTTCTTTTTACACTCATAGTTTTTTGCTAATCAAATAAACTTTTCGTATAATTATCGATCGTAAGTATATTTTCAATAACATGTTTCTTCACATCTTTTGAGCTAATTTGAGCTAGTGTAAGACTAGAGGGAAGGCAGTTAGACATCATCACCCACCGCCAACTCTTGGGCTACTCTTTTACCAACGAACAATGGGATTGACCCTCATATTATAACGCCCCCAAGGCTGAAAGGGCGAGCATGTTTGGTGTGACCGAAATTCAAACCCGCGACCCTCGGATTACCAGTCGAACACCTAATTTGTTTTTTATCATAATTCTAGTTCATTCGAAAACACTGGTGCACAATTTTCACTACGGAGTTATGAAACCAACGTAAGATAATTATTATCAATTATTGTACTACGATAATAATTCATATATTTATGATGTAGAAACGGTGATTTTTGTAAGGATATGAAAAAAATCAAAAACCTTCATTTATTTTATATCTCAGACTATCTAAAAGTAAATTTTGCATATGTTTTGTTAATAAACAAAATTATTTAGATTAACTAAAAGACCACAATAATGGAAAAATAAGGACAAAATTTATAGTGTTTAAGTCTATCACGACCCTAGTAATTTGAGGGTCGCGAGTTCGAGTCCCGGTCGCGCCAAACATGCTCGCCCTTTCAGTCGTGGGGGCGTTATAATGTGACGGTAAATCCCACTATTCCTTGGTAAAAGAGTAGCCCAAGAGTTGGCGGTGGTTGGTCATGACTAGCTGCCTTCTCTCTAGTCTTATACTGCTAATATAGGGACGGCTAGCGCAGATAGCCCTCGAGTAGCTTTGCTAGAAATTCAAAAAACAAAACAAACAAAAACAAACTTAAGTCAATCAGACTGGTTGCACTCAAATGTTCTGCGTATGTTCTTTAGTTTAATTCCTAATAATAAATGGGGTATGGTATTTCTATTGTTAAACATGTAATTAATTTTACCAATTTAAGTTGTTACCAATTTTACTCTAGTCGATTCTGAATATAATTCACATAATTATTTTGTATACCGTGAATCTGCTTCCAAAATATAACCTCTTTTAGAATTATCTCTAGGTAAGCTAAATAAATAGATTAATTTTAGAGATAATAATATTTTATGCATTTGTTGTTTAGTTTGATATACATATCACAATACTTAGATATACCTGGATGAATACCTTCCTTAACATTAAAACCGTATCATATTCAATCAATAATTCTAATTCAAAATAATTGATTTTTAATATGGTGCAAAATGAAATATCCGGTGTTGTGTTATACCAAACAAGATCTATTTTATATTTTTCAAATGAAACTTATCTAAAGTTCTACAAGATAAGAGCTAATATCGGAACTCCAGTCTTTTTATAAACATGGATTTTCATTTTTGTGTTTAAACTCTTTTCAAACGTTTTTGTATGTTTGTATTCTTTGTTTGAAATATTAAATTTATCCAATATAATATAAAGCATTTCTTTAATAGTAATTGTGTTTCGCTGGATCTATCAAACAAGTTCATATAATCATAAGAACAGGCTCTGTTTTATTTTACGATTGTTCTTTCTTTAAGTTACATGAAAGTTTAGATAAACTAGCCTTAAAACTAAATTAACCTTAACTCTTTATTTTATATAACCGATTTTTAATGAATGAATTATAATTTTCTTTGTTGCTCGTAATTAGATTAATTTGTTCATTTTCCCAAACAGATGAATAATATATCCACTTGTATTTTAGATACAGAGTGTAACGAATGAAGAATCTTCAACAATAAAATACAATTCTTATGTGCTGATCTCCTGTATTTTTCTGTATTTTTCTTACCTATTGGTTTATCACAGATATTACAAATACCATTGTTTAATATTTATTCTTATTTTCTTTTTTTCTATTATCATTGTATAATCTCTTTTAAGCATTTTCAATTTATTAATTTTTCCTCTATAAAATACAGCATGTCTATACTTGTCATGATAACTAAAACTTATAGATTTTTCTTTCTGATAAACATCTTCATAATCTGCATATTGAAATTCAGCATATATAACAAAAGTATCTCTTAATTAATTATTTATATTTTAAAATTTTATAACTGAATCATTAGAAAGCATTTTATTTTTAACAGTCTCATTTGTTTCACAAATTTGCTTTTCTTTTTCCCAATTTGACTTCTGAATAAAACTCCTGCAGATACATATAACAAAAAATATTGTTCTAGAATGTTTTGTTACTTGAATTTTAATAATCTGGAAAAAAATTAATACGTGCCTTTTGGACAATTTGATATATGATTAATTCACTATTGACTCATATTTATTTATTCGAAATTTCAAGCTGTTTATGCTCTCTGAGGTCCATCCAGAATCTCTTGATTCAAAAATCAGTCATTTTTCTTAAAAGAAATATCTCTATAAAATTTTCCAAATTACTTGACTTAAGAATAATTTAATTTTTGCTTTGAATGAAATCCTCTGTTTCTTTTAGCCGTTAATTAAAACAAAGCAATTTAGCATTAAATTTCACATTATTTATACAACTTAGATCATCAGTTTTAGGAAGAACAATGTACTTTGAATTAAGCTAAACCTCTTTAACGTCAGTATAAGTATTTTACTAAATAAGACTTTAATAGTCTTTCAAAAGTTGTATTTGGCTTTCAATAACTTTATTCTTACGTAGTGATTGTTATGACATTGAACATGAGAATTCTTGTAAGATGATTTGTAATACTTTCTACATTTTTCGTTTAGATTTCTTAAGTATAAGAATTAGATCGTTATGAATTTTATAATCCATAATAAATATTTCTCCATTAATCTTATCGAAATAAACTTTATTAAGTCATCTTTTTTATTTTATAACATTAAATATAACTTCTTCTTTCAGCCTTTAATTTTATTTGACAAATTCTTACTCTATTTATTAAGAAACAATTTATTAATTTAGACCTAATTGTTTTGCTGCTATCTTTTTTATTTATGCAGAACGGTTTTTAGTGTTCCTCAAGAAATTGATTAATAACTTTTGATCAACATTCACAGTGTTATTTATATATTTCATTTTTAGTTTGATTAAAATAATAATTCCCCAATTTTTACATACAAAATTATAGTCCTCATCATCATTCATGCTTTTATGAAAATCATCAAATCATTTCTCATTTTCACTTTAAAATTATCTTTAATCTCTTTCCTTTAACTTTCCTTATATTTTTAAATATGTTTTAAGAATTTGATCCAAACATTCAAATTCTACTTTTTATCTTTCATTTTAAGCTACGTAATAATGATCATTGCAATATTTTTACTCAAAATTAAAAAAAACACCATTTTTATTAAATGTGTTAAGAGGTTTTCTATTTTACAAACAATAAAAAATATAAAACAAAATAATGATGATTATAAGGAACTTTTTTGAAATAGTTGAAAGTATTCGTGACCATAAATAAAGTTAACGATGGACAGTTGGTAAAAATTATATTATTATTTCAAAAGTCTGGTAAAAAATCTTATTGTAAATTAAGGTATAGAATGATGAATGTTTCATCATATCGTTATATCCTAAAACCAAAAACATATAAATTTTTATCTTTTTGTTTAAATGATTTGTAATTCTATAGAAGTTAAAAAGAAATAGAATAAAAGCGAAAAATAGAATGAGAAGTTAAGGTCACGATTGTTATAAAATATTTTACTTGTATCCATTAATTTGAGAAATCATACACTGATAATAGTTTTGAAAATTTACAATAATGTACGATATTACTGATTCTTATTAATTTATTTTAAGCAAAAAGAATCATTAATAAATTTTTCCTTATTATATTTCCAGAACTTAAAGGTATACTGATAATTTGAAAGTAAGAATATTATCCAAGAATGCTAACCATTTTGCGAATTTACGACTCCGCTAATAGCATAAATCTATACAATGGAATGAAAGTTTAAACACCTATAAAATTTCAAGTAAAGCATATCAAAATTCACTTAAAGAATAATTAATTATTAAAACATTAAAAGTAAAATAAATAAATCTTAAAACTCTCTGGATAATATTTGCAATATCAACTCAATACTTAAATTTATCTTTTCTGTAAATTATTTTATTAAGTTAATTAATTAAATTAAACTCATAATCTTCATCTATTTTGTCACATATACCTAATTCTTATTGAGAAAAACTTCCTTTAATCTTTTCAGTATTTATATTTTTAATGTTATAATTTATTGGATTTGTTTGCAAGATCTCCTTAGTAAAATTTGGTAAATATCATTTGTAAAACTCCTTTACATTTTAAAATTCTATCCCTATCAACAGCTTATATCTATCAGTAGGAACTGTTTTTTATTTTATATAGTTTATTAACTATATGTCATTCTCATTTTCATTTTCATTTGCTAGAACTGAAAATATTTTAACTTTAATATGAATTATTATACGTTTTATTATTTTATTCAAAACATCAATCATTGTATAATTCTATCATTTCATTGTATTATAGGTAGTAAAACATTTCTAGAATCTACTTTTTCTTTTAATTTTAAACCAAAGAATTTTTTGTTAATCAAATAATTTTGAGATTATTTACTGAGGAGTTAAATTTTTTGTCTCTATTTTTAATAACTTATTTGAATCTTTGGTTACTTCTCCATCTTATTTTAATTGGAACAACTTAAGCAATTTTTTTTCGAAATATAGCTATAACTGTAAAGGCATTATTTTGTTTGTTGATTTAAATGTCATATCAACTGGACCTGTTCGACATTGAGCATCGTATGAGTTACAAAAACATCTATTCCTTGAAATATGTGTTTTGTATATTCGGTTTCTTGATGTAAAAACTGTTAGTTATTTTAAAGGTAATTGTTTTTTGTTTTAATTCTTATATACCGTTAAAACCTCTTTGTATATCATAATATATTTCTTAAATTTTTTTATTAAGACATTTCTTGCGCAACAAATTTACATATATTTTTTAATAACAGTCTTTCATTCATTAACTTGTAAGGTCGTAATTTTTTCAACATGAGGTCTTATAGTGATTTTAAAAAATACGCAGCCTAGCTCTCTAATGAATGAATATTTGCAGTAAAAATCTATCAATGAAATATCTGTAGCTTCCAGTTTGGTTGCTAATTTTGAATTCATTCCTATAAGTCTCCTATTCATATTTTTTTATCAGTACCTATTCTCTCACACCTAAGAAATTTTGACGAGATATCATGATTTCTTTACAATGCACACTTATAAACCACAGGAAGTAAGAAAGCGATACTTGATAGTAACCAACATTAGCTTTATGATCGATATCCTATTATTCGGAACAGACCTATATTTGGCAGAACGAACCAGGTTTTTTAAAACATATTTTCGCAGTTTTTCTTCCTTAAAAATGTTAATGTTATTTTATAGAAACTCCACGTAAACTGGGTTAATTTCATGTCATTACTTGCATACATTTGGTACAGCTGTATCAAGAGTCGTGATTTAAGATAATTACTCAAGCTAATATCATGTGACGTTAAATTAAGAGAATTTTATAAAATTTAGTAAATTTGGATTTAAAACTTGGCAGTGAAGAATGAATAATAATCTTTGACCTTTGTGATTTTTTTTAAATAAAGCTAAATCATTATTTATGTATCTTATAATTTTTCTTTTCTAAAACATCCATCTTTAATCCGAATTATAAAAATAAAATAAAAATATCTTTGCTGTTAGATGACGCTGTAGTAGAAATTTCAAATTGTGTTTAGGCATGCGCAAAACTTTGGTCAAAATTGTGGTCTTTTTTTGTTAAATATTTTAGCACATGTGGCCAAATGAGAAATCTGACTTAGGTTGTAAAAAGCTATCAAGTTTGAAAAATAAGAAAAGTCAATGAAAATGAAATATGTTTTTGTAAATTCAATCAAAATTTTAAATTTTATGCATGACGTACATTTTGTAACAGACTACCTTGAAATTCGATAGGTGAAGTAAAAGATCAGAAGAACATATTCACTGAAAATATGTGACAGTTTAGAATACCGCAGTCAGAGTTACAGAAAGTGGAAAACTGTTCACCTGTTATTCCTGTTCATAACACCTAGTGTTTCCTGTTATTTTGGCCACACGATCCACTATGATATGAATTTAATGGTTTTTATTCTAAATCTTCAAGCTTGTATTGAAGGAAATTACAGAGATGTAAGAATTATTTTAATTAATGTTCCGAATGAGTCAAGTGATAATACATCGTAAATAATGACATTACAAATATTTATGTTGTTCCTCATTTAGAAAATTAAACAGTAATTTAAAGTATTAAGAATATGGCTTTCTATAATCTTATTATAATACGAACATAGGCTAGAATTAATAATTTTAACAGGCCTACTGAATATTGAAATACTTAATTCAAGAATGGAAAATTAGATTACTGATAATTATTAACAGTTGAGCTAAATAATAATGAATTGAACGTTGTTAACCAAAGTTGATTACGGAATACTGTATCCAATGTTTCGAACCACGTTTCCTATTATGTGTCGAAGTTTTAAGCTAAATTATACCAGCAGTTCGCACAAACCCTATCAAAATTGTGTGTATTTTATTTCTTTTGGTTAAGTTAATAAGAGAAATGGAATAATGAATGCTTATGATACAAATTTCGAAACTAGAGAAATTCTCTGATAATAACAAATTAATTATTGTTTTTCGTACGTTAATCTATCGAGAGAAGCACGTGAGAATCAGATAGATCCATCTGGAAATAGTGCTAACTGATGATATTAATTATGATATGGAAAATAAACAATTAAAATAATTGATTTAAAGCTGCAACTGATGCCAATAATTTATTGCAAATGCTTAGTAAAGAAAAACAATGGAAAATCTCCAGAAAACTTTTTTTCAAATAAAAACAAATTTGGCTTATGCATACAAAAGAGTTAACGTTAGTCGATATAAATGGGTTATCTGTGATCGAATCTCGTTTATAGTGGAATTAGTTCACAGACATTCCGCTGTGCCATGGGAGGATGTAGAGTTTGAAGTTATTAATAAGAATTAAAGGAAGCAATAGCTTGTTTGTTTGTTTTGAATTTCGCGCAAAGCTACACGAGGGCTATCTGCGCTAGCCGTCCCTAATTTAGCAGTGTAAGACTAGATGAAAGGCAGCTAGTCATCACCACCCACTCCCAACTCTTGGGCTACTCTTTAACCAATGAATAGTGGGATTGACCGTCACATTATAACGCCCCTAAGGCTCACGGCTAAAAGGGCGAGCATGTTTGGTGCGATCAGGGTTCGAATCCGCGACCCTCGGATTACGAGTCGAACGCCTTAACGCGTTCTAAAAATGATTTAGATATATTAGAAAAAAAATTGAAATGCCATTTAATAAAATTATTCTTAATACCTGGAAGTAAGCTAGAATTTACATATATATATAAATATATATGCACTACAAATATGTATCGAAATATTTATGTAAGCCAAACCATGGTTATGAATGAGCCATTAGCTCATTTAGTGTTATTGTATAGCTTTATTATATTTGTCGTATAACTTATGGCTCAGTATTTTGTCTGAAGACAAATCTCTGCCCGATAAACTGCGTTCCAAAGGAAATGGTATGACAATACAAAATCGATATGTACTTGCCAGAAGCAAGGGTAGTGCCAGTTACAGTAGATCATCAGTCCTAGCATTGTAGTGAACCCCCATATGTCACTGTACTGTGTTATATAATGTCTGAGATACAGTCCTGTTCTATGCCATTGAACTAACTGTTTAGTATTTTTAAACACAATTCTAACTAAATCCATTTGAAGAACCCAAATTAATCATATTTAATCACTTATTAACAGTGAGTTTCTTGTTTACTGATTTTGTGTTTTTTTTTTAGTTGATTTGGGACTTACTTCACATGACCTACGCAAAGAAATGTTAAAACTTTACTAAAATACGATTCGTATAAATAGTGGAAAAAACAAAATAAGTAAAATATTGATAGTAGTATAATAGAAATAATTATGTGACAAATTCGTGTTTCGATTCAGTCTTATTATTCGCCTAATGTTTTTTAACCTAATGTTTCCATCCCCTAGTAGCACAACGATATGTCTGAAGACTTACAAAGCTAAAAACCGAGTTTCAATAACCGTGATGGGCAAAGCACAATTAGCACATTGTGCAGCAATGTGTTTAATTATAAATGAACAAACTTAGTGTTAGTAATTAATGGGCCCGGCATTGCCAGGTGGTTAAGGCACCCGACTCGTAATCCAAGGGTCGCGGGTTTGAATCCCTGTCACATCAAATATGCCTTATAATATGACGGTTGGTAGAAGAGTATTTCAAGCGTTGGCGATGACTAGTTGCCTTCCCTTTAGTCTTACACTGCAAAATTATGAACGGCTAGCGCAGATAGCCCTCGTGTAGCTTTGCGCAAAATAAAAACAAAACAAAAAAGCTTTATGTAAAACTCAAAACAAACCTAATTAATGTATAGTGAACTTCAAGTGTTGAAAAAATTATGTTTATTGTACCAAGCACAAACACTGCCTGAATCAATATACACTTAATAATGTTGCCTCATAATTAAATAGAGGAGTGAAAGTGTTTGTATTTAAAACAACAGTGATGATATAACTTATTATTAAACGTACTTTAAAATATACTCTTCCCTACACTTCCCCCCAATGAATTCCTGTTAGAAATATTTAATAACTTATTTTTACAGTTCTTGTGAATCACATCTCACTCTTAGTGCAAATTTTAGAACCCATCGAGACGTTTAAACTTTATCATCACAAACAATCTCTCACAAATTATGAAATTAGGCACGGAAAATAAGTTATTCCTTTCCCGGTAAAATATAAAATTTGTTTTATTTCTGCCTTTTTTGACTATTATAGAGTTTGAATCTCGAGCTTGCGTCGTTAATGGACTATTTATTTTAGTGAACAGGAGATGCCCTCTTGGTATTCGAACAGAAATAGCAGTAACATATCTTCTGGTTAATGACTTTTGTGACGAGAGTTTCACAGAACGGAAGTGTGAACGTGTTGTTACGAGGACGGTGGTTTTAAGTTGCTTATAAAGTGTGAATGGAAACAAGTTAATGAAGTATATAAACCGAATATGATTATATATAGGAACTCTTCGTAATAAATGTTGATAATTATTATTATATTATCTTCTGGTTCAACAATGCTGATTAAAAATAGGTTTGTTTGTTTTTGAATTTCGCCCAAAGCTACTCGAGGGCTATCTGTGCTAGCCGTCCCTAATTTAGCAGTGTAAGACTAGAGGGAAGTCAACTAGTCATCACCACCCACTGCCAACTCTTGGGCTAATCTTTTTTACTAACGAATAGTGGGATTGACCGTCATATTATAACGCCCCCACGGCTGAAAGGGCAAGCATATTTGGTGCGATCGGGATTCGAACCCGCGTCCCTCGGATTACGAGGCGAACGCCTTAACACACTTGGCCATGCCGTGCCGTTAAAAATAGGTGTATCAAAATATTTCTGCTTATAAGAATTTTAATATTTACTTGTAGAAAATAACAGTGTAATTTACAGTAGTTATTCGAAGTAATAAGTAGACATAAGGGAAGTAATCTTACAACACCAGCAGGAGGTTTGTTGGATTAATGTTATCTTCACCCAAATAAAAGCTTCTTATACGTGGAGTAAAAGTTTTACCCGTTTACAAGGCTTCTTTCTTTTGATAGTTTGGGTTTATTTTAAAACATTTTCAACAAAAAAATGTCATAAAACAGCAAGGTCGTTCATTTAACAACTCCAAATATGAATCTGAAAAGTTCGTAGCCTGATGTGCAGAAAAAAGAAAAAAACTGGTTCAAATATGACTTTTTTTTCTACATTCGTGCCATTGGAGCTCTATGACTTTATGACCTTCAGAAAGAACTGTTCATCTTGGTTCTCAATTCTGATTGGACGGTCATTATTATTCTGAAATCTTCAACCTTTCCACAAGATTTTACGATTAGTGGAAAAATAATCACTTGAATATGATGAGTAATTCACAACCAGCATCACAAATGATGTCCAAATGAAAACGCGTTATTTATGATATGTTCTAACGTAAGAGGGCGCCTTTCTTCAGCAATCCTCCTATGTTTTATCTGATTTCTTGAGGCAAGTTCCTGAGTAAAGATGCATTGTAATCTCCTATGTTAGTCTGACCACTGTTTAAATAATCAACTACTGAGATGAATGCCATCTGTAGAGGGTTGTCACTTGAACTACTTTAGGGTAGATGAACTTGGGTGTTTTCCTATCTCCAGGTCGAAGTGGTGATTATAAATTCTTCTGTTTTTGGTTTGTACTACTCAATTTTACTTCACACGAATAGCTGGTGCGCCACCTATCGGATTTAGAAGGAATTAAACTATACTCTATTTTAAAAAGGTATTTGTTTTGAGGCGCAGTCTACCATTCCTTGTGTCATAAATTCTTCTGTTTTTGGTTTGTACTATGCAATTTCACTTCACACTAATCGCTTGTACGCCACCTATCAGATTTAGAAGGAATTAAACTATACACTATTTTAAAAAGGTATTTGTTTTGAGGCGCAGGTATTTGTTTTCATGCTGACTGTGCTGCATGAAAAGAAACCAAAACAAAATAAGTGTTCTAAATGCAATATATTATTAAATTTTCTCCTACTTCCAGTCGGAGTTTCTTCAAGTCTTATGCTGAAATATTCAACATCATGATTTTTTTTTTTGCTTTTAAATTAATTGTTTTGTCTCGAAGAAACCAAACACTGGATGTTCTTTCCTAATTTAATATCCACATAGTAATATAAAATATGTTGAATAGTTAAAACATGTAATAATGTTTCCTTTTACTTTGCTGATTATATATCATAGTATTAAATAATTATAGTTTTATCGTTTCGATTAGGTAACCTGTAATTGCTATATTTCTTTTATACTTAATGTGTAACAGTATTCAACAGTATGTATATATATGATTGGTATAGCACATGTACGCAGGCGTTTATTAAGTCTGAATCATGGAGGGATTTGCCACGAAATGTATACATGTGTGACGAAGAACAAGGTTGTTAAATTAAAACAACCTAGTAGCTAAATTACAATTAGTGGATTTTAACTGAAATGAATTCTAAACAAACAAAAACTATAAGATATATCAACAAGGTATAGAAACTATAATATTTACAGGACAACGTCTACGACTATGGTAAACAAACCGTTTGGAAAATTCCATCCACTAGCTATCAAAAAATGCAAATGAATAGCGAGATAACAACCATGAAATATCAGTAAGGGGTTATAATTCCGTATTTTAACCCAAATCGTCCCAGTACTCACTACTTTTTACTGTCTGTAACAAGTTGTGCATATGACAGCCATCCCTTAAAAAACGTTTAAAATTGGGAGAGCAGTATAATAGTAAACTTTTGTTGTAAGAACTACCCTCACCTTTGACCTCATAGTAACAAGAATTATAAACTTAAATGGTTCTGTCACAATTAAACACCTTTTATTCACCCTTAACCTTGCATAGAAACATTCGTTTGCTGTTTAGGGCAAAACTCTCTGCAATGTTGTCCAACACAGGCAGTCGAACCCAATATATAACCCATCAAATTTCTCACCGAATCACCGATAGTGTAGGGAAAGAAAATCCATCTCTATAAACCACTAACCGGAAGTTACAAACAAATATTTAATTAATCAATACATAAATATTCCCCAAGTATACAACGCTAGGAAGCGGGTTTTGATATCTGTGGTGGGCAGAACACAAATAGCTCATTGCACAGCTTTGTGTTTAATTACAACCAACTGACCTCTGCAAGTAAATACATTTTCATACAACCAGGTGAAAGATATGACAAACATTCTATTCAATTTTAACGGAATTCGTTAAACTTTAATGTTAAAACGTCTGGTTTGGGTTGAGAATTGTTTTATGTAGAGCAGTGAACAACGTTTCGACTTTCTTCGGTCATCGTCAGGTTCAAAAAGAAAGAAAGAGGTAACTGACTGATAGCTGACCACATGTTTGAGGGGGGTTGTGTAATTGAGTGTAGGAATGTAGAGGGCGTGCTTAGAAGTTTGATTATATTTATTAATATAGGTATAAAGGTGTTCCTTTGTATTGGCTTATTTTGGGCTTAAGTTGTTGTATAAGTAAGGCTTCTTTAATTTTGCGTTTGTTTATGTTTGTTTCTTTATTTAGTATTTGAGTGTTTTCTATGGTTATGCTGTGTTTATTTGATTTGCAGTCTTCGAAAACGTGTGAAGGTGACTTTTATGTTCTCTGAATCTGGTTTCCATTTTTCTACTTGTTTCTCCAGAAGTTCGAAACGTTGTTCGCTCCTCTACATAAAAAAAAATTTCTCAACCCAAACCAGCCGTTTTAACATGCATATTTTTCTCTACAAGTGGGTTTTCTCGTCATCGCTAAAGTATATACACCCTTAAACTTTTGAGCAATTTATTTTTATCGAAGTTAATATTTTTTCTGCTTAGAGTTTTATCACTTAGACTGATTTCATTGTCACATTGTGAACAATGCCAAGAAGGTATTGAACGTGAGTTATTTCTTCTGCCACCGATGGTGACAGCGAATATATTTTCACCCCTACATTTGTGTGTGTGTGTGTCGTGTGTTTTTGTTTGTGTGTTATCAGCAGGATTTCCCTAAAACGACTAAATAAATTTGAACCAGAGTTGGTATACATTTGGAGTTATTAACTTTAGTAGGGTCAAGGTCAGATAAAATCCAAACACAAAAAAGTTCTTATTTGTTAAAAAGCCGAGACGGATTTTTACCATATAACTCAGTCAAATTTTAAAGAATATTTATTAAACTTATGGTCGTATGTCTCAAACGGACCGTGTTCATTGATACCAGCGGATATTCGAGGGCCGAATGTATAACACTACGTAGAGAAGGTATGCATTTTACTATTATTATCAGGTATTAATTGTTAGGTATTCATTTTCAGAATGCCCAATGTATCAAAAGCGACATGATGACAAAGAAGGCCGCAAAGTCTTTTAACACGTGCTATTGATCAAGTTTTACCTCGAGCAACAATTTATTATTAGGTCTTTATTTCATCTACCGAGTTGAAGGATTCTGAAGACAATGGAAGTCGAGAACGCGAACGAAACGACAATAGAAGTCTCCTTAAAATATCTAAACAGAAAATATAATCTCGACAAAAACAAATAATTCAATGACCAAAATAAAACTTTAACCTTTAACCGTCGTAACCTGGTTTACACTTGAAGTAACTCAACTAGATCGAAGAAAAATTGAATAATATGTTTATGACAACATACAAAACAAACATGGCTCACAAAAATTCATTCAATGTAAAAATACGAAATTTCCATATCTGTACCTGTGTTTATATTTAATAGCATTATTTCTCAACTTACGTAAAATGCGGTAAAATAAGTATCGAAAAACTTTCTACGAAGTTTTTTCAATCTTCACTTGTACGATAAATACATTTCTGATCTCAGTAATACTGCGATATTGCTTTACTTTACTATCATTGTTTGAAACTATTCTTTGTAATTTGAGTACACTTTGGATCATTGTTTGAAACTATTCTTTGTAATTTGAGTACACTTTGGATCATTGTTTGAAACTATTCTTTGTAATTTGAGTACACTTTGGATCATTGTTTGAAACTATTCGTTGTAATTTAGTACACTTTGGATCATTGAATGAAACTATTCTTTGTAATTTGAGTACACTTTGGATCATTGTTTGAAACTATTCGTTGTAATTTAGTACACTTTGGATCATTGTGTGAAACTATTCGTTGTAATTTAGTACACTTTGGATCATTGTTTGAAACTATTCGTTGTAATTTGAGTACACTTTGGATCATTGATTGAAACTATTTGTTGTAATTTGAGTACACTTTGGATCATTGTTTGAAACTATTTGTTGTAATTTGAGTACACTTTGGATCATTGTTTGAAAGTATTAATTGTAATTTGAGTACCCTTTGGATCATTGTTAGAAACTATTTGTTGTAATTTGAGTACACTTTGGATCATTGTTTGAAACTATTCTTTGTAATTTGAGTACACTTTGGATCATTGTTTGAAACTATTCTTTGTAATTTGAGTACACTTTGGATCATTGTTTGAAACTATTCGTTGTAATTTAGTACACTTTGGATCATTGTTTGAAACTATTCGTTGTAATTTAGTACACTTTGGATCATTGTTTGAAACTATTCGTTGTAATTTGAGTACACTTTGGATCATTGTTTGAAACTATTTGTTGTAATTTGAGTACACTTTGGATCATTGTTTGAAACTATTCTTTGTAATTTCAGTACACTTTGGATCATTGTTTGAAACTATTCGTTGTAATTTAGTACACTTTGGATCATTGTTTGAAACTATTCGTTGTAATTTAGTACACTTTGGATCATTGTTTGAAACTATTCGTTGTAATTTGAGTACACTTTGGATCATTGTTTGAAACTATTTGTTGTAATTTGAGTACACTTTGGATCATTGTTTGAAACTATTCGTTGTAATTTAGTACACTTTGGATCATTGTTTGAAACTATTCGTTGTAATTTGAGTACACTTTGGATCATTGTTTGAAACTATTTGTTGTAATTTGAATACACTTTGGATCATTGTTTGAAACTATTCATTGTAATTTAGCACACTTTCGATCATTGTTTGAAACTATTCTTTGTAATTTGAGTACACTTTGGATCATTGTTTGAAACTATTCTTTGTAATTTGAGTACACTTTGGATCATTGTTTGAAACTATTCGTTGTAATTTAGTACACTTTGGATCATTGAATGAAACTATTCTTTGTAATTTGAGTACACTTTGGATCATTGTTTGAAACTATTCTTTGTAATTTGAGTACACTTTGGATCATTGTTTGAAACTATTCTTTGTAATTTGAGTACACTTTGGATCATTGTTTGAAACTATTCGTTGTAATTTAGTACACTTTGGATCATTGTTTGAAACTATTCGTTGTAATTTAGTACACTTTGGATCATTGTTTGAAACTATTCGTTGTAATTTGAGTACACTTTGGATCATTGTTTGAAACTATTTGTTGTAATTTGAGTACACTTTGGATCATTGTTTGAAACTATTCTTTGTAATTTGAGTACACTTTGGATCATTGTTTGAAACTATTCGTTGTAATTTAGTACACTTTGGATCATTGTTTGAAACTATTCGTTGTAATTTAGTACACTTTGGATCATTGTTTGAAACTATTCGTTGTAATTTGAGTACACTTTGGATCATTGTTTGAAACTATTTGTTGTAATTTGAGTACACTTTGGATCATTGTTTGAAACTATTCGTTGTAATTTAGTACACTTTGGATCATTGTTTGAAACTATTCGTTGTAATTTGAGTACACTTTGGATCATTGTTTGAAACTATTTGTTGTAATTTGAATACACTTTGGATCATTGTTTGAAACTATTCATTGTAATTTAGCGCACTTTCGATCATTGTTTGAAACTATACTTTGTAATTTGAGTACACTTTGGATCATTGTTTGAAACTATTCGTTGTAATTTAGTACACTTTGGATCATTGAATGAAACTATTCTTTGTAATTTGAGTACACTTTAGATCATTGTTTGAAACTATTCTTTGTAATTTGAGTACACTTTGGATCATTGTTTGAAACTATTCTTTGTAATTTGAGTACACTTTGGATCATTGTTTGAAACTATTCGTTGTAATTTAGTACACTTTGGATCATTGTTTGAAACTATTCGTTGTAATTTAGTACACTTTGGATCATTGTTTGAAACTATTCGTTGTAATTTGAGTACACTTTGGATCATTGTTTGAAACTATTTGTTGTAATTTGAGTACACTTTGGATCATTGTTTGAAACTATTCTTTGTAATTTGAGTACACTTTGGATCATTGTTTGAAACTATTCGTTGTAATTTAGTACACTTTGGATCATTGTTTGAAACTATTCGTTGTAATTTAGTACACTTTGGATCATTGTTTGAAACTATTCGTTGTAATTTGAGTACACTTTGGATCATTGTTTGAAACTATTTGTTGTAATTTGAGTACACTTTGGATCATTGTTTGAAACTATTCGTTGTAATTTAGTACACTTTGGATCATTGTTTGAAACTATTCGTTGTAATTTGAGTACACTTTGGATCATTGTTTGAAACTATTTGTTGTAATTTGAATACACTTTGGATCATTGTTTGAAACTATTCATTGTAATTTAGCACACTTTCGATCATTGTTTGAAACTATTCTTTGTAATTTGAGTACACTTTGGATCATTGTTTGAAACTATTCTTTGTAATTTGAGTACACTTTGGATCATTGTTTGAAACTATTCGTTGTAATTTAGTACACTTTGGATCATTGAATGAAACTATTCTTTGTAATTTGAGTACACTTTGGATCATTGTTTGAAACTATTCGTTGTAATTTAGTACACTTTGGATCATTGTGTGAAACTATTCGTTGTAATTTAGTACACTTTGGATCATTGTTTGAAACTATTCGTTGTAATTTGAGTACACTTTGGATCATTGATTGAAACTATTTGTTGTAATTTGAGTACACTTTGGATCATTGTTTGAAACTATTTGTTGTAATTTGAGTACACTTTGGATCATTGTTTGAAAGTATTAATTGTAATTTGAGTACCCTTTGGATCATTGTTAGAAACTATTTGTTGTAATGTGAGTACACTTTGGATCATTGTTTGAAACTATTCTTTGTAATTTGAGTACACTTTGGATCATTCTTTGAAACTATTCTTTGTAATTTGAGTACACTTTGGATCATTGTTTGAAACTATTCTTTGTAATTTGAGTACACTTTGGATCATTGTTTGAAACTATTCGTTGTAATTTAGTACACTTTGGATCATTGTTTGAAACTATTCGTTGTAATTTAGTACACTTTGGATCATTGTTTGAAACTATTCGTTGTAATTTGAGTACACTTTGGATCATTGTTTGAAACTATTCTTTGTAATTTGAGTACACTTTGGATCATTGTTTGAAACTATTCGTTGTAATTTAGTACACTTTGGATCATTGTTTGAAACTATTCGTTGTAATTTAGTACACTTTGGATCATTGTTTGAAACTATTCGTTGTAATTTGAGTACACTTTGGATCATTGTTTGAAACTATTTGTTGTAATTTGAGTACACTTTGGATCATTGTTTGAAACTATTCGTTGTAATTTAGTACACTTTGGATCATTGTTTGAAACTATTCGTTGTAATTTGAGTACACTTTGGATCATTGTTTGAAACTATTTGTTGTAATTTGAATACACTTTGGATCATTGTTTGAAACTATTCATTGTAATTTAGCACACTTTCGATCATTGTTTGAAACTATTCTTTGTAATGTAGTACACTTTGGATCATTGTTTGAAACTATTTGTTGTAATTTGAGTACGCTTTGGATCATTGTTTGAAACTATTTGTTGTAATTTAAATACACTTTGGATCGTTGTTTGAAACTATTCATTGTAATTTAGTACACTTTGGATCATTGTTTGAAACTTTTCATTGTAATTTGAGTACACTTTGGATCATTGTTTGAAACTATTCGTTGTAATTTGAGTACACTTTGGATCATTGTTTGAAACTATTCATTGTAATTTGAGTACACTTTGGATCATTGTTTGAAACTATTCTTTGTAATTTGAGTACACTTTGGATCATTGTTTGAAACTATTCGTTGTAATTTAGTACACTTTGGATCATTGTTTGAAACTATTCGTTGTAATTTAGTACACTTTGGATCATTGTTTGAAACTATTCGTTGTAATTTAGTACAAGTTGGATCATTGTTTGAAACTATTCGTTGTAATTTAGTACACTTTGGATCATTGTTTGAAACTATTTGTTGTAATTTGAGTACACTTTGGATCATTGTTTGAAACTATTCTTTGTAATTTGAGTACACTTTGGATCATTGTTTGAAACTATTCTTTGTAATTTGAGTACACTTTGGATCATTGTTTGAAACTATTCTTTGTAATTTGAGTACACTTTGGATCATTGTTTGAAACTATTCATTGTAATTTGAGTACACTTTGGATCATTGTTTGAAACTATTCTTTGTAATTTGAGTACACTTTGGATCATTGTTTGAAACTATTCTTTGTAATTTGAGTACACTTTGGATCATTGTTTGAAACTATTCGTTGTAATTTAGTACACTTTGGATCATTGTTTGAAACTATTCTTTGTAATTTGAGTACACTTTGGATCATTGTTTGAAACTATTCGTTGTAATTTAGTACAATTTGGATCATTGTTTGAAACTATTCGTTGTAATTTAGTACACTTTGGATCATTGTTTGAAACTATTCGTTGTAATTTGAGTACACTTTGGATCATTGATTGAAACTATTTGTTGTAATTTGAGTACACTTTGGATCATTGTTTGAAACTATTTGTTGTAATTTGAGTACACTTTGGATCATTGTTTGAAAGTATTAATTGTAATTTGAGTACCCTTTGGATCATTGTTTGAAACTATTTGTTGTAATTTGAGTACACTTTGGATCATTGTTTGAAACTATTCGTTGTAATTTGAGTACACTTTACTATCATTGTTTGAAACTATTCTTTGTAATTTGAGTACACTTTGGATCATTGTTTGAAAGTATTCTTTGTAATTTGAGTACACTTTGGATCATTGTTTGAAACTATTTGTTGTAATTTGAGTACACTTTGGATCATTGTTTGAAACTATTCGTTGTAATTTAGTACACTTTGGATCATTGTTTGAAACTATTCGTTGTAATTTGAGTACACTTTGG
The DNA here is from genome assembly GCF_004210375.1 of Tachypleus tridentatus. Taxonomy (NCBI): domain Eukaryota; kingdom Metazoa; phylum Arthropoda; class Merostomata; order Xiphosura; family Limulidae; genus Tachypleus; species Tachypleus tridentatus. Next base: position 118,128,197 of record NC_134825.1, read on the forward strand.
ATCATTGTTTGAAACTATTTGTTGTAATTTGAGTACACTTTGGATCATTGTTTGAAACTATTCTTTGTAATTTGAGTACACTTTGGATCATTGTTTGAAACTATTCTTTGTAATTTGAGTACACTTTGGATCATTGTTTGAAACTATTCTTTGTAATTTGAGTACACTTTGGATCATTGTTTGAAACTATTCGTTGTAATTTAGTACACTTTGGATCATTGTTTGAAACTATTCGTTGTAATTTAGTACACTTTGGATCATTGTTTGAAACTATTCGTTGTAATTTGAGTACACTTTGGATCATTGTTTGAAACTATTTGTTGTAATTTGAGTACACTTTGGATCATTGTTTGAAACTATTCTTTGTAATTTGAGTACACTTTGGATCATTGTTTGAAACTATTCGTTGTAATTTAGTACACTTTGGATCATTGTTTGAAACTATTCGTTGTAATTTAGTACACTTTGGATCATTGTTTGAAACTATTCGTTGTAATTTGAGTACACTTTGGATCATTGTTTGAAACTATTTGTTGTAATTTGAGTACACTTTGGATCATTGTTTGAAACTATTCGTTGTAATTTAGTACACTTTGGATCATTGTTTGAAACTATTCGTTGTAATTTGAGTACACTTTGGATCATTGTTTGAAACTATTTGTTGTAATTTGAATACACTTTGGATCATTGTTTGAAACTATTCATTGTAATTTAGCACACTTTCGATCATTGTTTGAAACTATTCTTTGTAATTTGAGTACACTTTGGATCATTGTTTGAAACTATTCTTTGTAATTTGAGTACACTTTGGATCATTGTTTGAAACTATTCGTTGTAATTTAGTACACTTTGGATCATTGAATGAAACTATTCTTTGTAATTTGAGTACACTTTGGATCATTGTTTGAAACTATTCGTTGTAATTTAGTACACTTTGGATCATTGTGTGAAACTATTCGTTGTAATTTAGTACACTTTGGATCATTGTTTGAAACTATTCGTTGTAATTTGAGTACACTTTGGATCATTGATTGAAACTATTTGTTGTAATTTGAGTACACTTTGGATCATTGTTTGAAACTATTTGTTGTAATTTGAGTACACTTTGGATCATTGTTTGAAAGTATTAATTGTAATTTGAGTACCCTTTGGATCATTGTTAGAAACTATTTGTTGTAATGTGAGTACACTTTGGATCATTGTTTGAAACTATTCTTTGTAATTTGAGTACACTTTGGATCATTCTTTGAAACTATTCTTTGTAATTTGAGTACACTTTGGATCATTGTTTGAAACTATTCTTTGTAATTTGAGTACACTTTGGATCATTGTTTGAAACTATTCGTTGTAATTTAGTACACTTTGGATCATTGTTTGAAACTATTCGTTGTAATTTAGTACACTTTGGATCATTGTTTGAAACTATTCGTTGTAATTTGAGTACACTTTGGATCATTGTTTGAAACTATTCTTTGTAATTTGAGTACACTTTGGATCATTGTTTGAAACTATTCGTTGTAATTTAGTACACTTTGGATCATTGTTTGAAACTATTCGTTGTAATTTAGTACACTTTGGATCATTGTTTGAAACTATTCGTTGTAATTTGAGTACACTTTGGATCATTGTTTGAAACTATTTGTTGTAATTTGAGTACACTTTGGATCATTGTTTGAAACTATTCGTTGTAATTTAGTACACTTTGGATCATTGTTTGAAACTATTCGTTGTAATTTGAGTACACTTTGGATCATTGTTTGAAACTATTTGTTGTAATTTGAATACACTTTGGATCATTGTTTGAAACTATTCATTGTAATTTAGCACACTTTCGATCATTGTTTGAAACTATTCTTTGTAATGTAGTACACTTTGGATCATTGTTTGAAACTATTTGTTGTAATTTGAGTACGCTTTGGATCATTGTTTGAAACTATTTGTTGTAATTTAAATACACTTTGGATCGTTGTTTGAAACTATTCATTGTAATTTAGTACACTTTGGATCATTGTTTGAAACTTTTCATTGTAATTTGAGTACACTTTGGATCATTGTTTGAAACTATTCGTTGTAATTTGAGTACACTTTGGATCATTGTTTGAAACTATTCATTGTAATTTGAGTACACTTTGGATCATTGTTTGAAACTATTCTTTGTAATTTGAGTACACTTTGGATCATTGTTTGAAACTATTCGTTGTAATTTAGTACACTTTGGATCATTGTTTGAAACTATTCGTTGTAATTTAGTACACTTTGGATCATTGTTTGAAACTATTCGTTGTAATTTAGTACAAGTTGGATCATTGTTTGAAACTATTCGTTGTAATTTAGTACACTTTGGATCATTGTTTGAAACTATTTGTTGTAATTTGAGTACACTTTGGATCATTGTTTGAAACTATTCTTTGTAATTTGAGTACACTTTGGATCATTGTTTGAAACTATTCTTTGTAATTTGAGTACACTTTGGATCATTGTTTGAAACTATTCTTTGTAATTTGAGTACACTTTGGATCATTGTTTGAAACTATTCATTGTAATTTGAGTACACTTTGGATCATTGTTTGAAACTATTCTTTGTAATTTGAGTACACTTTGGATCATTGTTTGAAACTATTCTTTGTAATTTGAGTACACTTTGGATCATTGTTTGAAACTATTCGTTGTAATTTAGTACACTTTGGATCATTGTTTGAAACTATTCTTTGTAATTTGAGTACACTTTGGATCATTGTTTGAAACTATTCGTTGTAATTTAGTACAATTTGGATCATTGTTTGAAACTATTCGTTGTAATTTAGTACACTTTGGATCATTGTTTGAAACTATTCGTTGTAATTTGAGTACACTTTGGATCATTGATTGAAACTATTTGTTGTAATTTGAGTACACTTTGGATCATTGTTTGAAACTATTTGTTGTAATTTGAGTACACTTTGGATCATTGTTTGAAAGTATTAATTGTAATTTGAGTACCCTTTGGATCATTGTTTGAAACTATTTGTTGTAATTTGAGTACACTTTGGATCATTGTTTGAAACTATTCGTTGTAATTTGAGTACACTTTACTATCATTGTTTGAAACTATTCTTTGTAATTTGAGTACACTTTGGATCATTGTTTGAAAGTATTCTTTGTAATTTGAGTACACTTTGGATCATTGTTTGAAACTATTTGTTGTAATTTGAGTACACTTTGGATCATTGTTTGAAACTATTCGTTGTAATTTAGTACACTTTGGATCATTGTTTGAAACTATTCGTTGTAATTTGAGTACACTTTGGATCATTGTTTGAAACTATTTGTTGTAATTTGAGTACACTTTGGATCATTGTTTGAAACTATTCTTTGTAATTTGAGTACACTTTGGATCATTGTTTGAAACTATTCGTTGTAATTTAGTACACTTTGGATCATTGTTTGAAACTATTCGTTGTAATTTAGTACACTTTGGATCATTGTTTGAAACTATTCGTTGTAATTTGAGTACACTTTGGATCATTGTTTGAAACTATTTGTTGTAATTTGAGTACACTTTGGATCATTGTTTGAAACTATTCGTTGTAATTTAGTACACTTTGGATCATTGTTTGAAACTATTCGTTGTAATTTGAGTACACTTTGGATCATTGTTTGAAACTATTTGTTGTAATTTGAATACACTTTGGATCATTGTTTGAAACTATTCATTGTAATTTAGCACACTTTCGATCATTGTTTGAAACTATTCTTTGTAATGTAGTACACTTTGGATCATTGTTTGAAACTATTTGTTGTAATTTGAGTACGCTTTGGATCATTGTTTGAAACTATTTGTTGTAATTTAAATACACTTTGGATCGTTGTTTGAAACTATTCATTGTAATTTAGTACACTTTGGATCATTGTTTGAAACTTTTCATTGTAATTTGAGTACACTTTGGATCATTGTTTGAAACTATTCGTTGTAATTTGAGTACACTTTGGATCATTGTTTGAAACTATTCATTGTAATTTGAGTACACTTTGGATCATTGTTTGAAACTATTCTTTGTAATTTGAGTACACTTTGGATCATTGTTTGAAACTATTCGTTGTAATTTAGTACACTTTGGATCATTGTTTGAAACTATTCGTTGTAATTTAGTACACTTTGGATCATTGTTTGAAACTATTCGTTGTAATTTAGTACACTTTGGATCATTGTTTGAAACTATTCTTTGTAATTTGAGTACACTTTGGTCATTGTTTGAAACTATTCGTTGTAATTTAGTACAATTTGGATCATTGTTTGAAACTATTCGTTGTAATTTAGTACACTTTGGATCATTGTTTGAAACTATTCGTTGTAATTTGAGTACACTTTGGATCATTGTTTGAAACTATTTGTTGTAATTTGAGTACGCTTTGGATCATTGTTTGAAACTATTTGTTGTAATTTAAATACACTTTGGATCGTTGTTTGAAACTATTCATTGTAATTTAGTACACTTTGGATCATTGTTTGAAACTTTTCATTGTAATTTGAGTACACTTTGGATCATTGTTTGAAACTATTCGTTGTAATTTGAGTACACTTTGGATCATTGTTTGAAACTATTCATTGTAATTTGAGTACACTTTGGATCATTGTTTGAAACTATTCTTTGTAATTTGAGTACACTTTGGATCATTGTTTGAAACTATTCGTTGTAATTTAGTACACTTTGGATCATTGTTTGAAACTATTCGTTGTAATTTAGTACACTTTGGATCATTGTTTGAAACTATTCGTTGTAATTTAGTACACTTTGGATCATTGTTTGAAACTATTCTTTGTAATTTGAGTACACTTTGGTCATTGTTTGAAACTATTCGTTGTAATTTAGTACAATTTGGATCATTGTTTGAAACTATTCGTTGTAATTTAGTACACTTTGGATCATTGTTTGAAACTATTCGTTGTAATTTGAGTACACTTTGGATCATTGATTGAAACTATTTGTTGTAATTTGAGTACACTTTGGATCATTGTTTGAAACTATTTGTTGTAATTTGAGTACACTTTGGATCATTGTTTGAAAGTATTAATTGTAATTTGAGTACCCTTTGGATCATTGTTTGAAACTATTTGTTGTAATTTGAGTACACTTTGGATCATTGTTTGAAACTATTCGTTGTAATTTGAGTACACTTTACTATCATTGTTTGAAACTATTCTTTGTAATTTGAGTACACTTTGGATCATTGTTTGAAAGTATTCTTTGTAATTTGAGTACACTTTGGATCATTGTTTGAAACTATTCGTTGTAATTTAGTACACTTTGGATCATTGTTTGAAACTATTCGTTGTAATTTAGTACACTTTGGATCATTGTTTGAAACTATTCGTTGTAATTTGAGTACACTTTGGATCATTGTTTGAAACTATTTGTTGTAATTTGAGTACACTTTGGATCATTGTTTGAAAGTATTAATTGTAATTTAGCACACTTTCGATCATTGTTTGAAACTATTCTTTGTAATGTAGTACACTTTGGATCATTGTTTGAAACTATTTGTTGTAATTTGAGTACGCTTTGGATCATTGTTTGAAACTATTCATTGTAATTTAGCACACTTTCGATCATTGTTTGAAACTATTCTTTGTAATGTAGTACACTTTGGATCATTGTTTGAAACTATTTGTTGTAATTTGAGTACGCTTTGGATCATTGTTTGAAACTATTTGTTGTAATTTGAATACACTTTGGATCATTGTTTGAAACTATTCATTGTAATTTAGTACACTTTGGATCATTGTTTGAAACTATTCGTTGTAATTTGAGTACACTTTGGATCATTGATTGAAACTATTTGTTGTAATTTGAGTACACTTTGGATCATTGTTTGAAACTATTTGTTGTAATTTGAGTACACTTTGGATCATTGTTTGAAAGTGTTAATTGTAATTTGAGTACCCTTTGGATCATTGTTTGAAACTATTTGTTGTAATTTGAGTACACTTTGGATCATTGTTTGAAACTATTCGTTGTAATTTGAGTACACTTTGGATCATTGTTTGAAACTATTCTTTGTAATTTGAGTACACTTTGGATCATTGTTTGAAACTATTCGTTGTAATTTAGTACACTTTGGATCATTGTTTGAAACTATTCTTTGTAATGTAGTACACTTTGGATCATTGTTTGAAACTATTCGTTGTAATTTGAGTACACTTTGGATCATTGTTTGAAACTATTTGTTGTAATTTGAGTACACTTTGGATCATTGTTTGAAAGTATTAATTGTAATTTAGCACACTTTCGATCATTGTTTGAAACTATTCTTTGTAATGTAGTACACTTTGGATCATTGTTTGAAACTATTTGTTGTAATTTGAGTACGCTTTGGATCATTGTTTGAAACTATTCTTTGTAATTTGAGTACACTTTGGATCATTGTTTGAAACTATTCGTTGTAATTTAGTACACTTTGGATCATTGTTTGAAACTATTCTTTGTAATGTAGTACACTTTGGATCATTGTTTGAAACTATTCGTTGTAATTTAAGTACACTTTGGATCATTGTTTGAAACTATTTGTTGTAATTTGAGTACACTTTGGATCATTGTTTGAAAGTATTAATTGTAATTTAGCACACTTTCGATCATTGTTTGAAACTATTCTTTGTAATGTAGTACACTTTGGATCATTGTTTGAAACTATTTGTTGTAATTTGAGTACGCTTTGGATCATTGTTTGAAACTATTCATTGTAATTTAGCACACTTTCGATCATTGTTTGAAACTATTCTTTGTAATGTAGTACACTTTGGATCATTGTTTGAAGCTATTTGTTGTAATTTTTGTACGCTTTGGATCATTGTTTGAAACTATTTGTTGTAATTTGAATACACTTTGGATCATTGTTTGAAACTATTCATTGTAATTTAGTATACTTTGGATCATTGTTTGAAACTATTCGTTGTAATTTGAGTACACTTTGGATCATTGATTGAAACTATTTTTTGTAATTTGAGTACACTTTGGATCATTGTTTGAAAGTATTAATTGTAATTTGAGTACCCTTTGGATCATTGTTTGAAACTATTTGTTGTAATTTGAGTACACTTTGGATCATTGTTTGAAACTATTCGTTGTAATTTGAGTACACTTTACTATCATTGTTTGAAACTATTCTTTGTAATTTGAGTACACTTTGGATCATTGTTTGAAACTATTCGTTGTAATTTAGTACACTTTGGATCATTGTTTGAAACTATTCGTTGTAATTTAGTACACTTTGGATCATTGTTTGAAACTATTCGTTGTAATTTGAGTACACTTTGGATTATTGTTTGAAACTATTTGTTGTAATTTGAGTACACTTTGGATCATTGTTTGAAAGTATTAATTGTAATTTAGCACACTTTCGATCATTGTTTGAAACTATTCTTTGTAATGTAGTACACTTTGGATCATTGTTTGAAACTATTTGTTGTAATTTGAGTACGCTTTGGATCATTGTTTGAAACTATTCATTGTAATTTAGCACACTTTCGATCAATGTTTGAAACTATTCTTTGTAATGTAGTACACTTTGGATCATTGTTTGAAACTATTTGTTGTAATTTTAGTACGCTTTGGATCATTGTTTGAAACTATTTGTTGTAATTTGAATACACTTTGCATCATTGTTTGAAACTATTCATTGTAATTTAGTACACTTTGGATCATTGTTTGAAACTTTTCATTGTAATTTGAGTACACTTTGGATCATTGTTTGAAACTATTCGTTGTAATTTGAGTACACTTTGGATCATTGTTTGAAACTATTCATTGTAATTTGAGTACACTTTGGATCATTGTTTGAAACTATTCGTTGTAATTTCAGTACACTTTGGATAATTGTTTGAAACTATTCATTGTAATTTTTTTTTAGAAAGGCTGCAAATGCAGCGTTTAATTTTGTACTGTCTTCAGAATCAAGTAACCACTATAGTGTATATAAATGCCTTATGTAAGATATGTACAAACACCCTGCATCCTTGATGTTTTAATATAACATTCCAGTTCTCAAATAGCACCTATTGATTCTATACGAATGTGCTTTAATTATAGCCTAATTCTTCATCCTTACCAAACGTTACTTAACGAAAGTAATTCACAGACATTTGTTTCTGTATTGCATCGTTAAAGATAAAAATTAGTGCAAGTGGATTTCAATCTAATTACACAATGTTCAGAGTTAATTTCAACATGCGAAGTATCCAACGAAAAAACGTTACTAAACTTAAAGCCTACGCTTTTTCTTTATATAAATATAGTCAAATAAAAAATCTAGTCACATACTTTTAATAACATAACTTCACAGCGTGTTTTAAGGTTTATTTTAAAAGTATTTCATCTTTTTTAATATTAGAAACACAATGTATGAGGCAGTTATTTTTATATGCATCGAGTTAACTACAGTATATAAGAACGAATTGCTGATAAAACTACAGTGGTATGTTGCCACACTTGTGTGAAACGATACCACAGGTAACATACTTATCTACTTCTCTTTACAGATAAATTTATATAAAAAAGCTACAGTTTTTGCAACAGATATACATCAAAACGAAAGATAGCGTGAAAAAAACGTATACAAAATTTGGAGAAAATTTAATTAAATATAATTTTTTGGGAAAAATTTGTTTGTTTTGAATTTCACGCAAAGCTACACGAGGGCTATCTGCGCTAGCCGTCCCTAATTTAGCAGTGTAAGACTAGAGGGAAGGCAGCCAGTCATCACCACCCACCGCCAACTCTTGGGCTACTCTTGTACCAACGAATAGTTGGATTGACCGTCACATAATAACGCCCCCACGACTGAAAGGGCGAGTATATTTGGTGCGACGGAGATTCGAACCCTCGACCCTCCGGTTACGAGTCAAATGCCTTAACATAACTGGCCATGCCTGGCCGTATATCGAGATTATTAAACCATGTGGAACCGAAAGATAGAATATTTTTTTAGAAGAAATCCTTCATTATTGTCCAAGGGAGTGGAATAATACCCTAATGCCCAAAGTGAAAGCTATGGCTGATAAGGAAAAAAAGCCCTATGATAGAAAAAGCCATATCTATGAGACTGGAAATATTATGTCGTTAGTAATAAAATAAATAACTGGGATACTTACAAAACTTATAAGTTCGAGCCATAACATAAAAAAGCTCTAGAAATTAGACACAGCAATTCCAATTGAAAACATATATCTCCAGTGGAATTTTATGTGCTTAGTATGATGAAACGCGTTTTTCACACGTTTTATGTGTGGCGAAGGATGGGCGAAACGTTTGTCAAAATTTGTGGCCTAAAGTTGTGTCTTCGTTTTTATACAGAAGTATTTTAACACGTTGCTTCCCAAGCCTATTTTTATGATTCTTTCTAGGGTCCCTCTAGACATTTTATAATTACTTGTTTTTAGAAAATAAAGCAAGATTCATCGGTATGTCGTGTAGGAACCAATGTGTTAATTCACAAACTTGGGTATTCAGCATCAATCCATTTAGAAGGATATCGAGGTTCGATGTAACGAAAGATTATTTAAGTATTAGCTGGATAATGTTTTATAACTCACAATGTCCTCGATGGTCTCAACAGATAGTTCGATTTGGCTTTGCTAAAAGGAAAAAAACATACACACACAAATTTCCCTAACAACCAGTACTACTCATGGCTTACAACAGGCTGCGAGCACAGTAATCACCCTCTACAAATATAAGATTTAGAAATTGCTGTTGTTCTTGTTGTTAATTAATCACACAGCTATACAATTGGCTATCTGTGCTCTGCCCACCGCGGGTATCGAAAACCCTGTTTGTAGCGTTGTAAGTCCGCAGACATACCGCTGTGCCACTAGGAGATTGTTGTTGTTGTTTTGAATTAAGCACAAAGCTACACAATGGGCTATATTTGCTCTGCCCACCGCGGGATCGAAAACCCGGTTTTTAGCGTTGTAAGTCCGCAGATGTACCTCTGAGCCACTGGGGAGGGCAAGATTTGGAAAATAACATCATAGTAGATATTATCATGTGAAGAACTACCCACAGCCTTTATAAGAATGTCACAAAGTAATGAGAAATATAATCTCTTACCTAACTATTGTTCAAATAAGCAAACACCTATTCTCCTCTCTTGTCAACCTTATTCAGGTATTCTTCGAGAAGGGTGATGAATTAACCCACGGAGCTTTTGTGTTAAACACAAAACAAACCTTTCTATTGAAGATCAAATCACATAGGATTAACAACATCGCTTCAAAATACTAAAATTTGTGAAAATTTCTTATCATATCCTTGTATACCCCAAATAAGGCAGACAAATATTCAATATAATCTGTATTATTATACCTGAATGTTATTCTGAAATTGTTTACTTGTTTTTTGAATTTCGCGCAAAGCTACACGAGGGCTATCTGCGCTAGCCGTCCCTAATTTAGTAGTGTAGGACTAGAGGGAAGGCAGCTAGTCATCACCACCCACCGCCAACTCTTGGGCTATTCTTTTACCAACGAATAGTGGGATTGACGGTAACATTATAACGCCCCCACTGCTAAAAAGGCGAGCAAGTCTGGAGTGAAAGGGATTTACACTAGTTCTAGGTGGTGCTTTATAGTTACATTGGTTTTTACTAGTTCTAGATGGTGCTTTATAGTTACATTGGTTTTTATTAGTTCTAGGTGGTGCTTTATAGTTACATTGGTTTCTACTAGTTCTAGGTGGTTCTTTATAGTTACAATGGTTTTCACTAGTTCTAGGTGGTGCTTTATAGTTACAATGGTTTCTACTAGTTCTAGGTGGTGCTTTATAGTTACAATGGTTTTTACTAGTTCTAGGTGGTGCTTTATAGTTACATTGGTTTTCACTAGTTCTAGGTGGTGCTTTATAGTTACATTGGTTTTCACTAGTTCTAGGTGGTGCTTTATAGTTACATTGGCTTTCACTAGTTCTAGGTGGTGCTTTATAGTTACATTGGTTTTCACTAGTTCTAGGTGGTGCTTTATAGTTACATTGGTTTTCACCAGTTCTAGGTGGTGCTTTATAGTTACATTGGTTTTCACTAGTTCCAGGTGGTGCTTTATAGTTACATTGGTTTTCACTAGTTCTAGGTGGTGCTTTATAGTTACATTGGTTTTCACCAGTTCTAGGTGGTGCTTTATAGTTACAATGGTTTTACTAGTTCTAGGTGGTGCTTTATAGTTACATTGGTTTTACTAGTTCTAGGTGGTGCTTTATAGTTACACTGGTTTTACTAGTTCCAGGTGGTGCTTTATAGTCACATTGGTTTTTCACCAGTTCTAGGTGGTGCTTTATAGTTACATTGGCTTTTACTAGTTCTAGGTTGGTGCTTTATAGTCACATTGGTTTCACTAGTTCCAGGTGGTGCTTTATAGTCACACTGGTTTTCACTAGTTCTAGGTGGTGCTTTATAGTTACATTGGCTTTTACTAGTCCCAGGTGGTGCTTTATAGTTACATTGGTTTTACTAGTTCTAGGTGGTGCTTTATAGTCACATTGGTTTCACTAGTTCTAGGTGGTGCTTTATAGTCACATTGGCTTTTACTAGTTCTAGGTGGTGCTTTATAGTTACACTGGTTTCACTAGTTCCAGGTGGTGCTTTATAGTTACACTGGTTCTCACTAGTTCCAGGTGGTGCTTTATAGTTACATTGGCTTTTACTAGTTCTAGGTGGTGCTTTATAGTTACATTGGTCTTCACTAGTTCTAGGTGGTGCTTTATAGTCACATTGGTTTTCACCAGTTCCAGGTGGTGCTTTATAGTTACATTGGTTTCTCACTAGTTCTAGGTGGTGCTTTATAATTACATTGGCTTTTACTAGTTCTAGGTGGTGCTTTATAGTTACATTGGTTTTCACTAGTTCTAGGTGGTGCTTTATAGTTACATTGGTTTTCACTAGTTCTAGGTGGTGCTTTATAGTTACATTAGTTTTTCACTAGTTCTAGGTGGTGCTTTATAGTTACAATGGTTTTTACTAGTTCTAGGTGATGCTTTATAGTTACATTGGTTTTTTACTAGTTCTAGGTGGTGCTTTATAGTTACATTAGTTTTTCACTAGTTCTAGGTGGTGCTTTATAGTTACATTGGTTTTCACAAGTTCTAGGTGGTGATTTATAGTTGCATTGCTAATACTAGTTTTAGCTCCTATCGTCAACGAAAAAAAATAACCAACAATTGGGGAAAAACGTATAACAAAATATTCCAGTAAACACCAAATTTATTCAAAAACCAGGTACAAAGCTGAAGTCCATATTATGTAAAAACTACAGTGACAAACGAAACACCAACATGATTTATAAAATACAATTGAACAACTGCCACGACTTCTATATCGGAGAACAAGTTGAGAAATGGAAACTAGATTCTAAGAACACACACACAAAAAAAAACACCTTCACACGTTTTGGAACGCTGCAAATCAAATAAACATGACTTAACCATAATAAAACACTCAGATACCGAGTAGGGGAAGAAATGCAAAATCAGAGAAGCCCTACCTATAAAACAAAACAAATTTACCCAATATAAATGAACACCTTTATCCCTATGCTAATTAACAACCGAACATCTATTGCAACGCCACCTACAATCCCGTACCCGTTTACACTCTCGTCCATAAATCATGTGTCCGGCAAGGGTCAGTTATAAACTCATTTTTTTTCAACCTAAAGATGACCTACGAAGGTCGAAACGTTGTTTTCTGCTCTATTAGTAAAACTATAAATACTCATACCAACACTTTTGAGGTTTTTTTTTCTTCAAGTGGGTTTCTCGTCATCACCAAGATGAAAGAAATACATTCCGAAATATCTGAACCCTGTAAATAAATAATTTAGTGTTTTGACAACAATCTTAAACTTTATTATTACATTTAACATTCCTCGTCATAACCTCTAAAGTTTGTGTATAGTATTTCTCCAGTATGTTGCATTTACGGCACAGATGCTAAGGTTATATGTATCTGATTTTGAATATTTTATCTGAAGGAAGGCAGTCAGTCAGTAGTATCCAACACCTAACATTAACACCAATGAAGTGTCTGTTAATACCACAAGTTAAAGTGTTGGGAATACGTCAACACGATAGAAGTGACAGTCAACCTTATAATGTAGTACAGGTTAAATTGTTGGGAATACGTCAACACGATAGAAGTGACAGTCTACCTTATAATGTAGTACAGGTTAAAGTGTTGGGAATATGTCAACACGATAGAAGTGACAGTCTACCTTATAAGGTAGTACAGGTTAGAATGTTGGGAATTAGTCAACACGATAGAAGTGACAGTCAACCGTATAATGTACTGCAGGTTAAAGTGTTGGGAATACGTCAACACGATAGAAGTAGCAGTCAACCTTATAATGTACTACAGGTTAAAGTGTTGGGAATAGGTCAACACAATAGAAGTGACAGTCAACCTTATAATGTACTACAGGCTAAAGTGTTGGGAATACGTCAACACGATAGAAGTGACAGTCAACCTTATAATGTACTACAGATTAAAGTGTTGGGAATACGTTAACACGATAGAAGTGACAGTCAACCTTATAATGTACTGCAGGTTAAAATGTTGGGAATACGTCAACACGATAGAAGTGACAGTCAACCTTATAATGTAATACAGGTTAAAGTGTTGGGAATACGTCAACACGATAGAAGTAACAGTCAACCTTATAATGTAGTACAGGTTAAAGTGTTGGGAATACGTCAACACGATAGAAGTGACAGTCAACCTTATAATGTAGTACAGGTTAAAGTGTTGGGAATGCGTCAACACGATAGAAGTGACAGTCAACCTTATAATGTACTACAGTTTCAAGTGTTGGGAATACGTCAACACGAGAGAAGTGACGGTCTAAATCATAATGTACTACAGGTTAAAGTGTTGGAAATACGTCAACACGATAGAAGTGACAGTCAACCTTATAATGTAGTACAGGATAAAGTGTTGGGAATACGTCAACACGACAGAAGTGACAGTCAACCTTATAATGTACTATAGGTTAAAGTGTTGGGAATACGTCAACACGATAGAAGTAACAGTCAACCTTATAATGTAATACAGGTTAAAGTGTTGGGAATACGTCAACACGATAGAAGTAACAGTCAACCTTATAATGTACAATAGGTTGAAGTGTTGGGAATACGTCAACACGATAGAAGTAACAGTCAACCTTATAATGTAGTACAGGTTAAAGTGTTGGGAATACGTCAACACGATAGAAGTGACAGTCAACCTTATAATGTACTACAGTTTCAAGTGTTGGGAATACGTCAACACGAGAGAAGTGACAGTCTAAATCATAATGTACTACAGGTTAAAGTGTTGGAAATACGTCAACACGATAGAAGTGACAGTCAACCTTATAATGTAGTACAGGTTAAAGTGTTGGGAATACGTCAACACGACAGAAGTGACAGTCAACCTTATAATGTACTATAGGTTAAAGTGTTGGGAATACGTCAACACGATAGAAGTAACAGTCAACCTTATAATGTACTACAGGTTAAAGTGTTGGGAATACGTCAACACGATAGAAGTGACAGTCAACCTTATAATGTAGTACAGGTTGAAGTGTTGGTAATACGTCAACACGATAGAAGTGACAGTCAACCTTATAATGTAGTACAGGTTGAAGTGTTGGGAATACGTCAATACGATAGAAGTAACAGTCAACCTTATAATGTAGTACAGGTTAAAGTGTTGGGAATACGTCAACACGATAGAAGTGACAGTCAACCTTATAATGTACTACATGTTAGAGTGTTGGGAATACGACAACACGATAGAAGTGACAGTCAACCTTATAATGTAGTACAGGTTAAAGTGTTGGGAATACGTCAACACGATAGAAGTAACAGTCAACCTTATAATGTACTATAGGTTGAAGTGTTGGAAATACGTCATCACGATAGAAGAAACAGTCAACCTTATAATGTAGTACAGGTTAAAGTGTTGGAAATACGTCAACACGATAGAAGTGACAGTCAACCTTATAATGTAGTATAGGTTAAAGTGTTGGGAATACGTCAACACGATAGAAGTGACAGTCAACCTTATAATGTACTACAGGTTAAAATGTTGGGGATGTTTTGTGATGTTATACTAATTACAACCGATTAGTCAGACATTGTCTATACTTTACCTAGTATTTCCAGCGGGGTAAACCGCGTTCATATATATTTGTAATTTTATATATTATTTTGAGATTCAAACTTTAAAATAAAATTTGTAATAATGGAAAACCTGTTACTTTTTTAAAACTGCAAACTAATAGTCCTTATTACATGAATCAATGGTTTGAGTCCCTGTCACACCAAACATGCTTGCCCTTTCAGACGTGGGGACGTTATAAGTGACGATCAATCCCACTATTCGTTGGTAAAAGAGTAGCCCAAGAGTTGGCGGTGGGTGATGATGACTAGCTGCCTTTCCTCTAGTCTTATACTGCAAAATTAAGGACGGCTAGAGCAGGTAGCCTTCGTGTAGCTTTGCGCGAAATTCCAAAATCAACAAACCCCAATAGTGAATAACGAAATTTTCTTTTAAACGAGACCCTCAGTTTCATTTCATGCGTTAAACTTTATGCCACGCCTACATTTATTTTCTCAGTGAATTAGTTCTGTATTGCATATTCCATTCTCACAGCAATGAGTTATTAATCGTAAAATCTCATAGCAAAAACAATGTTGTGTTCTTTTATACTAATATATGTATTATATTCCTTTTATCTTTACCCACACATGTTCAGCTCACAGCTATATGTATTCACATGTGTACAACTGGCACTAACATTTTATTCTATAAATGTGTTTGCATGAAAGAGAATTATTCCCGAAAAAAAAATTCTAACATTAATTTTGATGAAATGCTATATTTTTTGAACACCGATTACGCTTTTCTTTTAGTTAACTTTGCAAAATTACCACGATATCCCACTTTCCAAAAATTCTACTCGAATTTTTTCGAATAATTAATATACATTTAATATTATGTACGAAGTCTAACTTAAATTCGTTATTTGGTTATTTTGAATTTCGCACAAAGCTACACGAGGGCTATCTGTGCTAGCCATCCCTAATTTAGCAGTGTAAGACTAGAGAGAAGGCAGCTAGTCATCACCACCCACCGCCAACTCTTGGGCTACTCTTTTACCAACGAATAATGGGATTGACCTTCATATTATAACGCCCCCACGTCTGAAAGGGCGCGCATGTTTGGTGTGACGGGGATTCGAACCCGCGTCCCTCAAATTACGAGTCGAATACCTTAACCACCTTAACATGCTAGGCCTAATCTAGTAGGAACTTTAGCTTTTGTATCAAATTCAAATGTCGTAAGGAGAAGAATCAAGTTGGTCATATTTTGGGATTCGAGTCCGCGACCCTCAGATTACGAGTCGAGTGTCTTAACCACCTGGCCGTACCGGACCAGGAACTCAGTAAACATAATAAAGTTTTAAAGAAGTGACTGACGCTAACGGAACTGAACTAAGATATAAATACAAAACATTCTAAATCATCGTGATATTTAATATCCTTTGTGAGTCCTCGACAAAAAGTATTGAATATATGTGCGAACAAATGATGGGATCGAACCTCGTTACCGAACTGCTCGCTCCTTCAGCCGCTAGAGGGCCATTTCCATTATGTGTTATTAAAAGAGTAACCCTAGGGTTGACGATGGATTACGTTGACTAGCTACCTTTCCACTACTCTATCACTTCAAAACTGGGATCTGCTAGCGCAGATAACCATTTGGGCAAAATTCAACTGAGAAACAATGAACAATTCAGTTTCACAAAACGAATGAAAATTAACCATTTTCAGAAAAATAACAAAACACAATTTACAAAATATTACTTCGAAATAAGAATGTTGTATAGAGTATTCCAAATGGAATATATGATGCTAATTAGAATGAGAAAAACTTATTTTGGGTAGCACCAATTCACCAGATTGTTAATACGTTAAAACTGGTTCACTATTCAAGTAAATATTAGTGATTATTTAGTACTGAGTAATGTATTTTTTTTTTTTTCCTTTTGTTTATTCTAAGTAAATGACAATACAACTGGGATATTCACGCTGTGTCAACTGCGGCTACGAAAACCCGGATTTTAGCTTTATAACTGTTTATTTTTTGTTTATAATATCGCGCAAAGCCCCATGCTAGCCGTCCCTAATTTAACAGTGTAAGACTAGAGTAAAGGCAGCTAGTCATCACCACCTAACGTAAATTCTGGGGCTACTCTTTACCTACGAATAGTGGGATTGATAATCACATTACAATTCTCCCACGGTGAAAGGATGAGCATGTTTGGTGTGAGAGAGCTCGATCCAGCGACCTCCGATTACAAGCCTAGAGCCCTAACTATCTGGCAATTTTATGCTAGTCTTAGACTATGATAGTTTGCCGAACAGTGGATTAGTGGCCACGTAACAAAAAATGTTGTTTTATATTGTTTTTTGTCTTTCTTTCTCTCACTATGAAAGACGTTACGTAAGCCAAAATAATGAGATTATCTCAACACGATGTGTGTTTAGAAGTACCTATCTATTTTACTAACGAAGATTTCTGATGATCACTTAATAATGTAGCATTTCAATGGACAGGCCAGTAACTGGTTGTACGAATGCGTCACAGTTTTCTGTTTTATTTTCTTTATAGAGTGTGTGTGTTTCTTATAGAAGACAAAGTCACATCGGCCTATCCCTTAAGCTCATCGAGGGGAATCGAACCCCTGATTTTCGCGTTGTAAATCCGGAGGCATACCGCTGTACTAGCGAGGGTTTTTTTCAAGAGTTAAAACAATCAGATAATAAAACCAAACAAGTTTATCTTTCTTTACAGGTCACAGAAAAATAAGATATAATCAAATCTGATAATGTGTGTGAATGTGTTTTCTTATAGCAAAGCCACATCGGGTTGAGCTCATCGAGGGGAATCGAACCCCTGATTTTCGCGTTGTAAATCCGTGCACATACAGCAGTATAATATTTAAATGCAAAGCGTAGACGCATACAGTGACATATCATCTAGGGATGCTAAACACAGACATTTAAAGATGTATAAAAACAAAACAAAAAAACTCTAAACGTATCTCGAGACGGCTGCTTTTAGTATTAAAACTTTTATTAAAATTACTAAAGTAGAGAAGAGCATTTCGACCTTCTTAAATCATCTTCAGGTTAACGAAGAGAGAGTTTGCAACAGTTCTGTAGGTATCCATAAATGTCTGGTTGAACGCAGTAAGCCAGTTTATGGTCCAGATCCATTGTCTGTTTCTGCAGGTCATTTAGTTCTGTATATTCCGAGTTTAACACAATTTTTGTAGTTTTTCTGTAAATTATAGATAATTTTTGTACACTGATTAAAA